>NC_055693.1:32179168-32211668 GCF_017639745.1 Melanotaenia boesemani
TGGGCTGTAATGGGCTGTGGGCCATTAGAATTGTCATCACTTTCCCCCTAAATGACAGCCCTGGTGGTTGTGTGTGTCTCTATCTCTATCAATCCATGCTGGTGCAAAACAGCTGTCCTCAGAGACAAACTGTGCAGCCCTGATATCGAACTCCTAGCTGTCTCCTTGCTCCCTTTTTATCGTTCCAGGTAACTCCCAAAACTGTTTCTCATCTAAGTTTCTATTCACCCCAAAGCAAATGCATCTGCCACTGAACATATTAAAAACATGTAGGACAAATTTGAATTGATATACCCACATGCCCCCAAATTCATCATGTCATGTCAACTGCCCCACCAGTCTGGGTTAAACACTGGATAAATTCTTCGATTCAGTCCCTGATGCCTACAGAGATGTCTCCCTCCCCTCGCTCGGCTCTGCTGACCATCATTCTGCTTGCTCCTACCTACTCACCTATGGTGAAGAGAAAAGAGAAAATCATCAAAGACATCAAGCAGTGGACTCCAAAAAGCCTTGATAAGCTGCAAGAGTGCTTTGAAACCACAGATTGGAGCACCCTCACATCCTCCCCCACTGACATCAGTGAGCAGGCGGAGACTCAGCATACATCTCTTTCTGTGTTGACAATATCCCCATCAAAAAGGTCACAATCTTCCCCAACAATAAACCCTGGTGACTAAAGATCTGAAAGAAATACTGAATAAAAAGAAGAGAATTGTTTTCACTGGTTCTGAAGAAAAGAAGGAGGTTAACAGAGAGGTCAAGCGTGCCATAAAAACTGCCAAACCTAAATATAAAAACAAAGTGGAGCAGTCCTTTGCAGCAGGGAACCTCTTGGCAGGGCCTGATGAAAACGGCAGCAGTGCACTCTGTCACCACCCGTCGCAGGTCCGTTCAAGTCGCAGGCTGCAGTTCCACCTCACTCCCCAATGACCTCAACTCTGTCTTCATTAGGTCTGAAAAGGACGATAGCACCCAACTAAATTCAGTCATTTCCACACTTGGACCTGATGACACCGCTCACACCATCACTACAACAGAGGTGGTGAAAGCCCTTAAAAAGACAAAAATGAGCACAGCTCTGGGACCAGACAACATCTGTGGGCAGCTGGAAGGTGTGCTCCAGCATCTCTTCCAGAGCTCTTTGAAACACTAAACACTAACAGTGATTCCCATCCTAAGAAGGGCACGACCAAGGTCCTCTCTAGCTTTGAAGGCCATAGGGTTTAGATCACATCACCAAGGCAACCAATCCCATGATGGACCCACTGCAGTTTGCCTCCCAGGCTGGCAGAAGTGTAGATGATGTCAAGATATTCAACTTAAACCCCATCCATAAGCATTTGGAAACTCCCGACACTACAGTCACACTCTTGTTTGCAGACTTCACATCAGCCACACATCCCAGCAGAGAAGCTCATCCCACACTTTCATCTCAGCCATCAGCTCACCATGTAGATTACTGACTTTCTGACCAACAGGTCACAGAGAGTACTGGTGAACAACATCCTGTCTGACATCCTCTTCACCTCCACCGACTCACCGCAGGGCTGTGTCCTCTCTCCACTCCTCTACATCCTTTACACAGATGATTCAACACAGGAGATTTTAAAGAAGTGCCATCAGAGACAGTACTTACTCAGGAAGCTGAAATCCGTTGGAGTCAGCAAGAACATTCTCACAACTTTTTATTATGCTTTTATTGAAAATGTGATAACCTTCTCCTTTACATGCTGGTTTCATTCCATTACACAGCAGTATAGAAACAGTCTGCTGAACACGGTAAAAGTCTGCTAAAATCATCAGGCAGCAAAAACAGTACCCAGGATTTTACAGGACCCTCCCCACATTATGTTTCCTGACGTAGACCTGTTGTCCTGGCTGCAGGACGCAGAGGAGGAGGACAACCTTTATCCCCAGGGCTGTCCAGCTCCTCAGTTCAGGTTCTTAATCCTGAACGCAGAATTAAGAACGCAGTTCAACTAAATGCACTGTAATGCAGCACGTTAAAGTTTTTAAATGTGCAATTGTATGACTCGTCTTGTCGGTCCTTAAAGGTGCTGTCATGCCCTTTTAAATTGTTCCATATGGACAAATAAAGTGATTTGAACTAAGTTGAAAACTGATTGAACAGGTAGATCAAAAGGAGTTTAAATATCTGTTGGCAGTGATCATAATGGCTGAGCTGCAGAAGTCAGCCCTGTCAGAAGAGATAAAAAAAATCAACCTGGAAATCTGTAAAAATCAGTAAAAAGGTTTTTTATAGTCTTGATCCCAGCATGAGATCCGTTCGCTCATGTTCCCTCAAACAAATGTAGCTTATGTTATAATTTTCTAAAACAACTTCATAGAACAAGGAAGTATGTTGGATTGCATCAGAAACCAGATTATAAGTACAACTAAATGCATTTAATCACATTTCTTTAAATGTTTCTTTGTTTACTTTTTTCAAGAACATGCCAAACAACAACAGCGTTTTCTTTTCCAGCAAGGAACGAAGTCCTTTTAGCTCAGTAGATTAATGAAATTAAATAACAAATATGAAATGAATAAAATTACAAAACGTCCAACTTTTTGGAAAATTTAAACAGAAGAAAAAAAAAGCAATATAATAAAATATTTGTCTCACCTCATTTTTAATCATGGACATTCTCCCCTACCTCCTTTCTTTTCTTAAAATCAGCCTCGTTCTTCACACTCAGCCACCATCTTTATGTTTTTCCTTCTACGTCACTTTGTATAAATTTCTCTCCTCATTCAGCTGCATTTTGTTCAGGCAGCAGCTGGTAAACGACACCATGCACCCTGAAGTAAGCATGCAGACAATGATGTGTCAGAGTGTGGTGTAGTGATAGTGTTGCCAGGACAAACAAATGACCCGATTTGCTTCATTCATCATCTGATACATTGGACATTAAGTTGTTTTTTAACCCAACCACAATTAATTTAATTAATTTAATGCTTTGGTTTTAGCATGTGGTATTGGCTTGGAACTACGGCCAAGGTACTACCCAAACAAACAAACAAAAGAAAGTGACCTGTACCGTAACGTGTAATAGAAAAGCCTCATAAATGACCATATTGGATGTGTCTGAGTCTCCTCACTGAGAGCATTAACTGCTGACTGCAGGTAGGTCTGCTCATTAATAGATTAATAAATACATTAGACGAGTCTAGTTTGAGACCAAGAACCGTTTTATCCTCTTTTGGGTTACGTTAACCCATAAAGTCCCGACCCATGATAAAATGGTAAGAAAAGTCAAAGTTTTAAAATATGAGGTCTTTATTTGGCCCTTTAACAAAATGTAACAAAAAACTAACATTTCTTTGGGGGGCAATATCTACTATTTATTACCATGTGATAGTTTAAAAATATTATAATGTGGTTTTATGCTTCTGGGTATCTATTAGGGGACAGAAGACAAGTATCAGATTGTGTTCAACAGGATTTTGAACAAAGTTTATACCATAAATTGAAGCAAAATGTCTCAGAAACTGTATGTAACAAATATGTCACGTCAGGCTCTTATGGGTTAAGGCAATACTAGAATTAAAAAGCAAGAGAAAATGTTTCTTTGCATTTTTACTTTTCCTTTGGACAATTATAAGAAGAACCAAAGTTTTTAAACGAATGTTTGAGATATCATTTGATAATTTAGAAACAGTAATTAGATACAGTAATGGGATTACAAAAACTTACTTTTGGCATTACATACCAAACCTTGGTATGTGGTATAGATAGCTCCGGTAGTTAAAGAGTATAGATAATAAATTAGTAAGAGATTAAGCACATTCTGTTAGGAAAACAGCAGCTTAAAACATACTTTACTCTTAATAAACAAACAGCGTCCCTTGTTACAGGAGGATGATTGTCTTTATTTACGACACGAGGCGATGCAGAGAGTCTGATGCATTTCTGTCTAGTTTCCCCTGAAGTCTTGTCCCCACAGACCACAGTCACAAAGAAAAACCTCTGAATTCCGAAGGTTTTCTGTTTGTACAAAAACTTAGAAAAAGTTGTCGTATAATGTTTGGCTTTGGCTGGAGCACCTTGAATGTATAGTTTATATTTTTTAAATACAACGAGGATGGTCAGAGAAGACTATGAAAACCATTTCTTTGGATATCTGTCTATTAAAAGTTTAAACTAATTAGACTAATTAGACATTTTTATTGTATTCAAAGAAAATTCCCAACATTTCTAACTAGAATTAATTTTATAGTCATATTAAAATATCATGATATAATTTTTTATGAGTAACACTTCACATTAAAGTCATTTTATATATTCTATATATTTTAAATCAGTATGCAGCTACTGGAAAAGCAACAACAGCTCAGAACTCACTCACTTAATGCAAACTCTGGTAATGTGTGTGGTCTTTCTGGGGCCTCCTTAAGGCTCAATGAAAGAGTCAAATCAGCTGCAGTGTTTTTAAAGAACTTATTTGTGGAGTTTATCTGTGTGCTGCTGAAAATTCTTTTGATTACCGGGAAAGGTGTGTCTTTGATCATCAGTGTGCAAGAATTACCTGATGCTTTGGGCCCAGTGTTACAGAGATGCATCAGGAGGAATAATGCTGTGAAAGTACATCTGCAGGTGCTGATAATACTGGGTTTTCTGGCAACCAGCACCTTCCAGAGGAAACCTGGCAAAGAGTCAGGGATATCACAGCTAACCTTCAGCTGTGTTAGACGACATCATTAGTTTGTCACGTTACATTAACTTTCCTACACAGAGGGAGAACAGGCAAGCGAAACAATGCAGCTTGCAGCAACGTCCGGTTTCCCTAATCAACGCTATTGATGCTATTGATAAGGGCACCAAGTGAGAATGAAATAATAATAATAATAATAATAATAATAATAATCCCTGAGGGAAATTGTAAATTGGACATTAAATCTACTGTCATTAACAAAAACATTTTCATTCTCTAAACATCCAAATCATATGTGATTCAACGTGTTGCTCACCAGTGTTGTGGCTTATTAGCCTGCGTCCACAATAACTGATGCGATTGCATTTCCTTCATTTGCAAGGATATGTACTCAAAATTAGAGTTAAAAGTTTGTGATCAGCTCCTGTCATGTTTCATCAGTTCATCTCTTTTCCTGATGAACAAGCAGAAATTCTGACTCATGCTGCCGTCCAGGCCTTGTGTTTGTTGTGCTTTTAGCATTATTTGTTTGAATAATGGTTGCATATTTAACAATAAAAGAAGCATTTTAAAATAAACCTTTTTTTTTGGCAGTTTATTTCAGTATTGATTTCATTCTATTTTTTGGAACAGAAAAGAACTAATTTCATTTGTCCAGGTAAAAAAAAAAAAAATAAATAAATTTACCAACCCTCTATTATAGTAACCAAGTCTAATTAAAAATAGCCAAATATTTAATCTCTCCAGCTGAATCCTACAAATAAGATACTTCTTCTTTAAATCATTAGGATTTCTTTATATTCACTTCCACCAACTACAGCTGAGTTCTTCTCCGTTACAACAGGAGAAATAATCACGTATCAGAAACTCCTCAAGAAGATGTGAAGTTCGTTTGATACTTTAAATTACATTTAGATAATTAAGATAAATCAACACGACTGAACTGGCTGATCTTCTCACTGTGGTGCTCCCCAACGATGGCAGATCGCATCCATCTTCACCCTGTCTCTTCTCTGCGATCTCTCCAGCCAGTTAAAGTCTGTCTGATGTTGACTGTTGTTTTATCTCTTGTTGTATTTATTTTTCTTTCTTTTCCTTTCTTCCTCCAATAACGTCCTCTTGCATTTTTTTTTTTTTTGGCTGAATCAGCCATGGTGCGCGTTCAAAATGGCCAGTGTGTTGATATTCAGTTGCTGGTGTGTGACAGCAGCATCAAGCCAGATGTTTATCACTTTTAGTATTTTATACCTACATTCAGTTTAGAGACAGAAATGAGGGAGTCATGTTTTTGCAAAATGGGTGTGATGGTGGGAGGAGGGGGGCTGCTTTGTGTGTGTGTATACATATGTATGTGTGCGACTGTGTTTTTATTTTGATGTGTGTAAAGGCCTGTTTTATTTTTAATATGCATGAATAGCTTTTTTAAAATAATGTAAGGCACCTTGTGTTGCCTTAAGCATGAACAGCACTTTGTAAATAAAGTTTGATTTGATTTGACTTGTAACATGATGCTCTGAGATGGAAAAAAGTTGGGATGCTGCAGTTTTTAGGTTGGAAACTTATGTGGTGTAGCTTTAGTAAACATCTTCACTGTAGGACTTCTAAGTATTTATACTGTGTAGAATTAGTCATTTTCCTGAAGTGAAATAGGAAAGTTGTTCATCTCTGTGAGATGAAACTTGTGCCTGTCACTGACAATACTGTTTAACAAAAATGGAGTGAATTTCTGAATGTGTTGTTAAAAAACGTTTAGAGAAAGGCAAATACTGTTTGAAGGTGAAATGTGTTTAAAGTTTGCTTACTTAAATACACTTTCCATCCACTTTATCAGCTCCACCTGATCAACAGCTAGTTAACACAAAAATCTAATCAGCCAATCACGTGGCAGCAGCTCAGCATATCTAGTCACGCAGACATGGTTCAAGCTCAAAACTGAGCATCAGAAGGAAAAAGAAAGGAGACTTAAGTGACTTTAAACGTTGCATGGTTGTTGGTCTGAGTATTTCAGAAACTGCTGATCTACTGGGATTTTCACACACAACCATCTCGAAGGTTTTGTGCCACTCCTGCCAGCTAAGAACAGGAAACTGAGGCTACAATTCACACACACTCACCAACACTGGACAATAGAAGATGGAGAAACGTTGCTGGTCTGATGAGTCTCTTTTCAGCTCCACATTCAGATGTAGGCTCAGAATTTGATTGAAACAACATGGAAACATGGATCCACCCTGCCTTCATCAGGCTGCTGGTGGTGTAATGGTGTAGGGGATACTTTCTTGGCCACTTTGGTCTTCTTAGTACCAACGTGGCCTGGGTTAACCACCACAGCCTACCTGACCCCCACTTTCCACCGGGTGCGCGGCCTTGTAGCTGTCCTTGGCCATTTTTCAATGGTTTGGTTCTCACCGGACGAGGTGTGTGTCAGAAGCATCCTAGAAGAACAACCTTGTTGCGGCTCTCTGCTAAACATACAGTTGTCTGTTGTTGACAGAACACGCATCCAGAATGCGTCAAACTCAAGACAGGAAGTCAAACACAGGAGCAATGTAAAAGCTTCTGGTAATTTTTAAAATAAAAGCCCCCATGCAGATTTGCACTGCTGAACCATGAAAACATTAAGTCATTAATCGGTCAGGGTGTGTCTGTTTTTTTTTTATTCATCAGGGACCATGAGCCGTTTATCCTGGAAGTGGAGAATCACAAGATTCTGCCATTGTCCTGTGATTTCGTGATCTCACGGATCTAAGCCAACTGCACTCTTGGGCACTCCGCACCTGACACACTCCTGTGTGGACTGACGCACCACAGAGTTTGGAACAAAAAAAGATTTTAGTCAGTTTCATCTTTTCAGAAGTTCACTTTGCTTATTTGAAGCAATGATTCATCTTAATCTGCTTTCTGCTGCTGTGCAACAAGGAACTGAGAGTTTTAACCAAACTCTCTCCAGTTAGAGCGATGACAGACAATTAATTGTTCCAATATCCTGCTTTAATTGCTCTCTAATTAGTAAATACTTTTGTTTTGCTCCTGGCAAGGAACCATGGGCTCTGGATGTGAATGTGTTGCTAAAAGTGTGTGTCAAAGAAATCCCTGATGAGACTGTTGGCTTACACTGTAGTTTCAGGGAAAGAATACTCAGGGAGTCAAGCGTGGCATTGTAATAACAATATCAAAGATTTATCACCAAAATATGAGGACTCAAATATACATGAATGGAACCGACATACCTTCATGTCTTCAGCTGCATGCTAACTAAACTGCAGAGACATTGGTGATCTGTGCAGAGTCAGGGCAATTTTCCAGATGAACACCTAGACAGTGATCAATGGGCCAAAGTGTCAGGTAAAGAAAAAAGAAATCATCTTGAAGAGAGATGCTGCCATTTCGTGCTCGATGTGCTGCCTTGATCAGAGAATGACCACAAACAGTCCGACCAGCTTTGTAGGCCATCATTTAAAACCTGCATCATTTCTCTTAGCAGCTCCAGAACAAACTGCCTCAATGCATCATTTCTCCATGTTTTACTAGGACTGGTTCACTAGAGGGTTTGATATTGATAATACCTTCATTTGGGAAGTTGTTATCATTTATAAAAATGTCAAAATAAAAAATGGTGAGTCAAGTAGGGTTAAAGAAGGACAGTGGAGTTTTTAAAAGCTACAATATTTTCTCCATTAGAGGGTTAGACAGGATAAACCCATGGAGGTGGGGCCCTGAACTAATGCGTACCATTGTTGAGCTGCTCAACCCCCCCCCCCCCCTTAAAAAAGTGGTTACACATACAGTAATGTGAACAAGTGTTTGCCCCCTTCCTGATTTCTTAGATCTTTGCATGTTTGTCACACTCAAATGTTTCAGATCAAACAAATTAAAACATTAGTCAAAGACAACACAAGTAAACACAAAATGCAGGTTTTAAATGAAGGTTTTATTATTAAGGGACAAAATAAACCTAACAAAATGGTGAAATCTGAATGTGACCCCCCCTTTAAATGTTTGTAAAAATTGCGATGTGACCCTGGGCTGGGTGGGTCACACTAACTTTAAAATGAAAATAAACTATAGGTTAAAAGGATCGAGTGGAGAGTCAGCACTGTAACATCAAGAGAAGGGAAGTAGAGTGTTTAACCTAGTTTATTGGTGCAAGAGAGTCCTGACAATGTCTCACAGTAGCCAGCTCCATTACAGCTCTCGGTCCACAGGTTGTCAATAAAAACCCGGGAAAATTAATCAGCTCCTCAGGTACTGGCGCCTCAGCCTGGCTCCACTACGCGTCCTCCTGAGCTGATGGCAGTATCTGGCTCTCCTAAAGCAACACAATATGTTGGAAAGCGGTACTCACATAGCAGGGCAGGGTCCCTACCATACCCGTACAGAGCATGTTGCGACCTTTCACCTCTGTGGCTATTGGTGCTCGGATTTGCTGCCCTCTTCCACACCTGGTCATGTCACCCTCTGCCTCCGGGTTGGTGGCGGCCCTTAGATCAACATTTTTTTTCCATGCCAGCCCAAACCACACACTCTTGGACACGCTCAGATGATCCACTCTCTTGCACCCTGCTCAAGCACTCTGGGCACTCTGCCCCTTGCACCCTCCTTGGGCACTGGGCCCCCTGCCTCCCGCATCATCCCCTGGCACTTCTTTTTCCTTCAAAACCTCCACCTTGTCACCATAAATCTGCGGGTAACAACCTGAGCTTCTCCTCTGCCTGCTGCACATTGACTCACTGACTCAAACTTCTTGTGGGTCATTGGCTTTCTGAGCCGTCAGTCAACAGCCTAACACCTGCAGTCAATACTGCAATCGTGTCACAGGTGCAAGCAGAACAATGATTGTCACACAGTTTTTTTTTTTAAACATGCAACTAAATTCAAGATAAAACAAAGGAAAACCAGTGAAACATACCATAAAAGAAAACCATAAAACAATAAAAACCTAAAATGAACCACCTTGTGACAGTGGAAGAGGAGTTTGAAATGGATTTCTTATTATCTCAAGTTTTTTTTCTGAAGCTCTAGACATCTCTAAAGACACTTTGAATGAAAAGAATCTATATTTTTGCTCAATAGCTCATTAATTCTGATTATATCATACAAAACAGCCCTCAAACAGACACAGAAACACAAATATTTTTTTTCCTTTACCTTTTTAATGATACATTCATGAACAGAATAATTACATGTGGAGCCTTGCACATCATCTTGCTGATCAGTATTTGGATTTTTAAAAAATACCACATTGAGAAAACATTTAAGGACATTTTATCACACAAAGACCCATCAAGTCTGCTCATATCCTGAACTCAGCCGGCATTGATCTCATTCTTTTTCACTGCTTTACTATTTCTGTTTTGTTTTTCTTTCATGGAGCATTTGTATTCCAGCGTTGTTCTTCCTATTTTGTCTTTTTCTTCTCTTCATGACTCATTTTCATCTCAATTTTCTCTCAATTTTCATACACTTTGTCTGACTTTCCACCTTAACTCTGTACCCTTTCTCTTACCAGGGAGCACAACTCACATTGTTTTCACCTTGTGAAACTGTGGATGTGTCTATTCAGTTAACTACTCAGACCTTCACTTTTATAAAAGCGACCTTGGCATGGTAAGTGGTTGTAATGAGGACCAAAGCCATCTCCTTTTGAGTCTAAACATCATATCTGTTCCGGGGGCTCTGGTTTATAATGCAGGAAAGGTGTGAATTGAAGGTTAGTGTGGAAATGGCTGTGGTTAAAGAATAAGTTCAAGTTTCAGTTTTCCTTTTCACACTGAATTTATGACAACAGCATAACAAACAGCTGCATTTAGTTTTTACTGTGTATTGCACTTACCTTTTCAACATACTGAATACTGTATCTGAGTACTACTCAGATACTTTTAGTTCTATATATGCATAAGCCTTGCTAGATATAGAGGGACACTCTTTTCCAAATAATTTAATTCAGGTGTTCCAGTCACTTCCATGAATAAGTTTGGTGGGAGGAACTTCCATCTTCCTGGAAGAATGGTCAAAATTTTCCATTAACACACTTTTACATCTTATGGAAAACCTTTTCAGAAGACTTGAAGCTGTTTGATCTGCAACGGGTGGACCAAGTTCAGTGTTTCAGTTCCACCTCATTAATTCTCATAGCAACTTACTCTTATGATGCAAATGTTTGCTCTAGTGGATCTGAGCTCTTAAACTGTGTGTTTGCGTCAGTCTGGTGTTGGTGAATGTACCAACTAAACCTATGGTAACAGTCAAAGTCTGGACAGACTTTCCCATTAAATCCAGTGGATAAATATGTGCAAACTTTTGACTGGCACGGTATGTGCATCATTTTGGTTCACTCACTATATATGTTTGTGTGTAGTTTGAGGATAGAGCTCTATATAGAAGTGGCCTTGGGAATGTTTGGTCTGTTGGTTGTGGAATAAGACAGGAAAAGGCAGGGATGAAGTATTAAAGGAAACCTCTCCACTCAACAGCTGTTCAGAATGACCTCGCTTGATGATCCGACACTGATTGAACGTTTTGAATAGTTGGAAAAACCATCTGACAGAGCATGCTCCCTGATGCTCCAGATGTTCCAAGTTGCCAGTAATCACTTTGGTGTATAAAGACCTTTAGAACTCAAGTAACATCAGTGACATTTTATGTCACGTTGTTTTAGTTGGCATGATGCAGGTAAAACTTTGAAGCTGTTTAAAAGTACTACATAACTTTCCAACCTTAAAACTCTGTACTTCTGATTCCTTTTGATGGTACACTGACATTCATTATGTATATTCCTGGAGCCGTTGTTGTCCCGCAGCATCCAGAGGCTGAGAAACCACACTGTTTTTTTCTGGCCAGAGAGCATCATGTTACAGCTGTGTCTTGCTGTGCAGCACCATGTCACACACCAGAACTGGATATTAACACACTGGCTAAACATACGCCATAGCTGATTTATCAAAGAAACACATCAGGACATTGTGAGAGATAAGACAAGAGTGAACTTCGGACAAACGTCTACCGGCTGGAGAGAGCTCAGAGAAGAGACAGAATGAAGATGGATGCTGAATTAGCTGTTGTTGGCAACATCACATTGAGAAAATCTGCCAAAGTTCAATAGTGGGGCTTTAATGTGATGAATCTAAATTATCCAAGTGTACTTAAAAGTATCAAAAGAACTTTATATGCAAGATGGATCCTGAATTAAAAGTATTAGGGGGAATCAAAGTCCTCTTATATAGGGGTATTTCTCTGTCTTTGAACAGGAGCTTAATTGTTCAAGTTGAGAGCAAGATTTCTTGTTTTCACACTCAAATATCATCTTCCTTTCTCTCAAAACTCTATTCTCCCGTTCAAAAAGTCCCTAAGCTAATTTATCGTAGGTAATTCTATGGTACCATAAAAACAGATTATCTATGTCTCAATTTATGATTTTCTTAGCTTTAAACTTGGCACACAGGACGTTTGTATACAGTTAGTTTTTAAATGAGTACTTTTACTGTGAGGTAGCCTGTCCCTGGTTTTTATGGTTACCATGGCGGCGCTCACTACAGCCGACACAAACTTCTTCGGATAGGATGTCGAGCAGAAAGAAAAAAATGTGTTTATTGACACACATAACATCGAGGCAGACATGGCGAGAGCGCTTCGGGTCTTCGTGGGTCATCATGCCCACGGAGAAGTAGGCCCGAGAGAGAAAGCAGAAGTGGGGCTGCAGGGCCGGAGTGTTAACCCGACTCCGGAGACAGCCACACAAACCACCGCTTCCTAGCATTTTCCTCACAAATGCATGATCCTTCACCAACAAGATGGATGATCTGAGGTTCCAGATAGCAACCAACAATATTGTTAAGGACAGTTGCATCATTCTAATCACAGAATCATGGCTCATCCATTCCAGACTCTACTATCGAGCTAGCCGGCTATACAGCCTATGGACAGGTCAGAACTAAGAACTCTGGTAAGAGACTCCGCGTTAAACACCATCCTCCCTCACAAAGGGTACATCTGACTGTACCTCTGCACACCACAGTAACACCATCGTTGTGGGACTCATCTCTGGGGGGATAAGTCCGCATACAGGGCTGAGGTGGAGCAGCTGACTGGGTGGTGCAGAGAGAACAACCTAATTATTGACACATCAAAGACCAAGGAGCTGATCATTGACTTTAGTAGGAAAAAAAACAGACATTCTACCACTGTTCATCTCTTCATCCACCACTGTGTGGAGAGGATAGAGGACTTCTGCTTTTTGGGAGTCCATTTCGAGGACCTGACCAGGACTGTGAACACCTCTGAGCTACTGAAGAGACTGCAGACTTCCTGAGGATGCTCAGGAAGAATAACGTCACCTAGAGGCTGCTGGTATCCTTCTACAGGTGCACTACGGAGAGCATCTTGGTGTACTGCATGTGTGTGTGGTACACCAGCTGCATCTGTGTGTGGTACACCAGCTGCATGTGTGTGTGGTACACCAGCTGCATGTGTGTGTGGTACACCAGCTGCACGGTGGCTCAGAGGACGTCACTGCAAAGGGTCATAAACACGGCCCAAAAGATCTTGGGCTGCCCTCTCCTCACACTGGAAGAACTGCACCGTTCCTGCTGCCTCCGTTTGGCTGGACTCCTCTCATCCTGGTCACCACATGTTACCGTCAGGCAGGCAGTACAGATCAATCACTGCAAGGACAAACCGATTCAGGGACAGTTTTTACCCCACAGCAGTAAGAACCCTGAACACATGGTTGAGTAGCTGATAATACCACCTCATGAGCTTTAATAAGCTACCTCATGTCTTTATTTCGCACCTAACACCTGTGCCTTAATTAAAATAAGAAGATGTTGCAATAACTATATTATATATTATATTATACATTATACTCTGTATATTATACTCTGTATAGTTTTACTTTATTTTATTTTCTTATTTTTACTTTATTTTTTCTTTTTTGTTATATGTTGTACTTTGTCTTATTATGATTGTTGCAATTATTCTATTTTATTCTATTGTATTCTGTTTTTGCACTTACTGAAGGGCAGCTGGGATGAGCATGTATCAAAAAAAGCAAAATAAAGAGAGAATGCTTACTAGAGATTGCTGGTTTGGGTTATCCATATGTGTTTACTGACTATCCCAGTTAAGTATTGATTTTCTGAGTGCACTGTGTCAAGTAAAACAAGTGACCCTGAAGACGGCGATGATGATTTGCTTGGTCAGCATTTATTTAGTATTCTATAGGCTGGAGGACGTTTGACAGACAGCTCATTCAGCAACTTGAGAGAGAGGAAAAGATATCCAGGAGCATAAGTTCTGAGAGTTTGAGTGAGAGGAAAAGAGACCACGCTGGAGTGCAGGAGGTTTGAACCTGCAACATTAAACCTGAGAAGAGAAGCAGAGTTTTCAAGGAAGAATGATATATTTGAGAGCAAGAAGGGACCTTTTGAGTGTGAGAGCAGAGTTTTGAGAGAGCAATATGATATTTGAGTATGAAAACAAGAAATGTTGCTCTTATATTGAACAATGATGCTCTTGATTACAGATAGGGAAGTATCCCCATGCCATATGTCGTGTTGTTTCAACATCAAAACGTATAGAGATCAAAGTTAGATTTTTCCAAAGGAAATGCAACAACTTGTCTTCACTAAAGACAAACAAGTTAAAAGTGCTGTTTTCCCATTAGATCTGTTCTTTACCTCTTGTTGTGCATTAGCCATTTGACGAAAAACAAACCTGGGAGGATGTGCTCTGTGACTGTGCTAGGTAACAGCATGCTCTGGGGTTGATCTTTCCTGACAGCAATTAGGCTCAAGTCACATCACCAGGCTGATAAAACTAAAGCTTCCCAGGCAACAGTAACACTGTGTTTACACATGCTGAGATATGAAGTGGGAAAAGTGTGTGTAAAATGTGAAAAGTGAGAGGTGTAACACACCATCTATGCAGAAAAAACAAAACTCTAGGACATGAACATCTGCATCCTCATTTTACAAGATCCTGCAGAATTGTTGTTGACAGTCTCATGACTGGAGTTTAAGGTACACAGTTTCATTGCATTTCATCCTGAGTGTTTACAACACATCACCATCCATCAAGCTTCTGTAAAAAGAAAAAATGTGACTTCTTCTGGTCTTCAACTTGTCTTTGTCAGCCGACAAACCTCACAGGGTTTAAAATAACTTTGATGTTTAAGCCCTAAATAAAACTTCTTCTGAACAATATGAACAATATTTACACTTTATCAGCATTTGTTGCTCTTTTTGAAACATAAAATAAAGCCAACTAAACCAAATAAAACCCCCATGAAGTGGCCTAAGTCAAACGAAATCTACAAACTTAAAAAAGCAATTAATGGCACACCATTGGTGTTGCCATGTGTATCCTGTTCTCTGTGTGCCATCTCTTGCATCTTTAACAAGACAGACGTGGGTAGCAGACATGAAAGCTTTGCTAACACTTGAGATTAACATTAGAAACAGCTTTTGCTTTCATCTTGATAGTAGCATCAAACTCTAATCTTTATGTATCATATGTGCTCATCACTAAAACAAATACTAAAAAGTATTTTTTACTAAAAGTAAAGAAATATAAAGAACCACTTCTTTCAGTTGGGAGGGATGATTCGCTCAGCATCTCCTGGACACAGACTTATAAATAAATGTGTTTGTATCTGTCTCTCAGCAGGAAGAGTTGTCTGAAGGCAGATAATTTGTGCATGTTGAAAGGCTGTGTGGTCTCAGTGTAATTCCCATTAGCAACACTGCAGGGAAACTGATAAACAGCAGATTAAAGAATGAGGATGTGCAAGCCTTTACAAAGAGTAAGTACATGACTTGGACATGCTGGCTGCTTAGCGTCACTCAGCATCATGTATGTACGTAAACACAATACTCACAAACACTTCTTTCTATTCATTTGATGACAGAAACATTTTTTCTGTTTTATGCAACAGCCGTCTTATTAGAATAAATTTTGCAACAACTTTTTAAATCATTAATAATAACGATTGGGGCATGGCTCAGTGGGTAGAGTGGGCGTCTTGTAGCCTGAGGGTTGCTGGTGTGATCCTCGGTCTGTCTAGCTCATGTCAAGGAGTCCCTTAGCAAGACAACAAACCCCAAAATTGCTCCTGATGGGTCGTGGTTGAGAGCCTTGCATGGCAGTTTCCACCATCAGTTTGTGAATGTGTGTGTGTGAATGGGTGAATGTGACATATGATGTAAAGCGCTTTGGGTATCATTCCTGGTACAGTGAAGCGCTATATAAATAGCAACAGGTCTCCTCTCAGCCATGTCTGCACCTCTGTTCAGAGCAGCCAGTCTTAGGGGTGGAATGAGCCACAGTCAGTCATGAGTCAGATCCACTCCACCTTCGTCTTTCTTTGAATATTCCTTTCCTGAGATTTGTGGCACTCAGTAGCATGCAGCCTGAGAGCTCACACCAGCACACTAAACTGATGATTTACCTGGCAATGTTACTCTCAAATGCTTACATTTCCCTCATATGTAGTCTGCCTGTGGGCAGTCCAATCCTAAACTGGCTGCTTCTAACAATAATGTAAAGACATGGTTGATAAAGGAAATTGTACTTTCATACTCCAATATTTTAACCTTCTAGGGTTGATGGATGCCACCACATGCAAATTGTATGACTGATTTAGGACATAGTAGCCAAACACAAACACAGTTCTCCATTTCAACTTTTGTTGAAAGTGTGGACCATAAACCAGTGTTTAGATGGTGTAATTCAAGGAAAAGCAGAGATATGATTAAAAAAAAAAAAAAAAAACCCTAGAAAAACTGAACAGCATATTTTTAAAAAAATGTATATTACATCACATTTCATGCAAGCTTGGTGCATGCTTGGTACATGAGGAAGCAGTAAACCTGTGCCACTTTAAGGAAAATAGCTACAAGCAAACAAGCAAACAAACAAACAAACAAAAAACAAACAAACAGACAAACAAAAACAAGCCCAAAAGAACTCTAACATCGCCTTTCCTATTGGGCAAATCGACCACATCAACCAATTGGAAAATAAATAAATAAATACATAAATAATCTGACAATGAGGGAGAGAGGAAGCTGTGGGAGTAAAAGCGACCAAAATCCACCAAAGGCAGATTTAAGTGCTGCCTCCTGGTGGACAACAGAAGTACTGACACTGTCAAAAAATGTCCCCCTTAAAGATTTTTTTTTTTTTTTTGAGTGGCAGAAATGAATTGTGTGGCATTTTATGGTGACACCTCAATGTTTTTTTAAATAGAGAAACTGCCTGCATCTTAATGTCAGTAGTTGTATCTAACTTAGTACAAATATTTTTAAAAAATAACCATTTTTAAATTTGCATTGTAAGTTATAAAAATCGTTTGTTAAACATGTTTGTGGTTTTCACAGACAAAATATTATCAAACTTTTTCTTTCTTGGATTTTATATTTTTTGTGTGATTTTGTGGTAATACTGTATGTCTCATTTAAAAATCAAACTATTTCTTTGTTTCTTTTCTGTCCTTTAATTTAATGTGTTTCTGACATATTTCAGGTCTCATTGTGGGATCTTTGATGGTGTGCTGGTTTCCTAACCAGATTCGTCGTCTTATGATGGCTGCTATGCCCAAGTCCGAGTGGACCCGTTCCTACTTCCGGAGCTACGTCATCCTCCACCCTGTGGCGGACACCTTCTTCTACCTTAGCTCCGTCCTCAACCCTTTCCTCTACACTCTCTCCTCCAGACAGTTCAGGGAGGTGTTTGTCCAGGTGATGCGGTGCAATCTCACCATCGAACACGTCAACAAGCGTACTCTGCAGAACTCCAGCGCTGCCTCGAAGCACTCCCTCCGGCCCTTACTGCTGAAGTCATTGCGTCGCAACAGGGCAAGCCACCCCACCATCGTACAAGAGAATTCAACTTCAACTTCAAATACTCAGTTGTCCAGCGGCATTACAGAAGGGCACGATTCAGTTATTAAGTTACAGACAAATGTACCATCAGAGACTGAAATATAGTATGCTGTTTATTTTAATGCAACACAGTTATTAGTAAAAACAAATATGTTTAAACTGCTTTATAAATGGTGTTTTGTGTTGTGTCATGACAATTTAGAAACGTTACTTATACACAGTGAACACATTACAGCTTTCCATTATTTCAGACAGATAATCATCTGAAAGGTTTTTACAATACAAAGCTTGATGGAGTGTGTCATTTTATTCAAGTCATAATTATTATGGTTATTCCAGGGTTTAAATGACAAGTTACAAATGAACACCTACAGCTTCAGCTAAGGTTAAAGGTACACAGTGCAATGTTTGACCACTGCTTTTGTCCGATGTGGTGTTTGTATCTTGTGATCTGTCAGCAAGCTCCAAACATAGTTTAGTTTCTATAGTGTAGAAAAATAAATTCCCTTATCCTACAGAATATGACTACTCATACAATTATAACAGAAGCTGCTGTAAAATTATTCTAAAGAAACATAGTGAAGAAGGCCCCTTGTTGTGCTTTGCAGCATCACCAGCGCTGGAGGAATAATACGGTGGAGGTAATGATCCTCTTTAGCTTCTCTGGCATCTTAATTTGCAACAGATGGCACTGAACATGTTCTTACGAAGCTTACATCGCTAGGGGCTCTTGTACAATGAAAAAGGCAAAAAAAAAAAAAGGGCGCCAGTCTTACTTTGACCATTATATGTTATGCAGTCTTATGTATTATGTTCTTTTGGCAGTTAGCCATCACTGCTTTTGTGACTGTTTAATGACAGCCAATTTACGTACACATGCACACAGGTGGGAGAGTGTGGTGTAGCTGCAGCAGAGGAAACGTGTGCGTGAGCCAGTTGCCTCCTTGGTATACCCTGTAGCCACCTGCTACTTCTGTAATATTCTCCTGCTAGTGGTGGAGTGGACTGTGTGGAGAGGAACTGCCATCTTGCCGGTACCAGTGATGGAGAAGAGACAGCAGCTGCTCCGTCCTACTCTTCTGGATCACTTGAATATTTGGATCAGGATCTAAAACCCCAGTTTTCATAGAGCTCTATGTGCACATACTATACTTTTTTTTTTCTATTTTTGCTGGCCAGCAATTACAGGCTTTAATGCTTGAAGAAGCAACTAGTTACCCAAGGGATTTGTTACCCAAGAACATCTCTTTCATAATAAACTACAGTGGAGTTATCTATTTATTTATTTTTGTTTCTGAACTGGTTAACATAAGGTCCAGAGAAAATATTTTCCTTTTTGGTACGTTATATTTTATATGTAATACTGTATATCAATGAGCTTGGTCTTTGGGATATGACAAATGATGATGTCCAGAGTGTAGTTTGCCTATTTTTTT
Source organism: Melanotaenia boesemani (assembly GCF_017639745.1). NCBI lineage: Eukaryota > Metazoa > Chordata > Actinopteri > Atheriniformes > Melanotaeniidae > Melanotaenia > Melanotaenia boesemani. The sequence goes on from NC_055693.1 coordinate 32,198,141, forward strand.
TTTCTGGACATACTAGCTCCATGCCTCTGCAGCATCGCGGGGACATCAGGGACAGTTCTCCTGGACTGGCAGACAGGGGTGGTGGTCCCCTTCTTCAAAAAGGGGGACCGGAGGGTGTGCTCCAACTACAGGGGGATCACACTCCTCTGCCTCCCTGGTAAGGTCTATTCAGGGGTGCTGGAGAGGAGGCTCCGTCAGACAGTCAAACCTCGGATTGAGCAGGAGCAGTGTGGTTTTTGTCCCAGTCATGTAACAGTGGACCAGCTCTACACTCTCTTCAGGGTCTTGGAGGGGACATGGGAGTTCGCTGAACCAGTCTATATCTGCTTTGTGGACTTGGAGAAGGCGGTCGACCGTGTCCCCCGGGGACTCCTGTGGGGGGTACTCCGTGAGTATGGAGTGCTTGTACTAGCTGTCTGGTCCCTGTACGACTGGTGTCAGAGCTTGGTCTGCATCACCGGAATCGTTTCCAGTGAGGGTTGGACTCCGCCAAGGCTGCCCTTTGTCACCGATTCTGTTCATAACTTTTATGGACAGAATTTGTAGGTGCAGCCGAGGTGTTGAGGGGATCCAGTTTGGTGGCCTCAGGATTGGGTCTCTGCTCTTTGCGGATGATGTGGTTCTGTCGGCTTTAATGGGCTGTGATCTTCAGCTTGCACCGGAGCGATTCATGGCCAAGTGTGAAGCAGCTGGGATGAGAATCAGCACCTCCAAATCCGAGACCATGGTCTTCAGCTGGATAAGGGTGGAGTGCCTTCTCCGGGTCGGCAATGAGGTCCTGCCCCAGGTGGAGGAGTTCACGTATCTCGGGCTCTTGTTCACGAGTGAGGGAACGATGGAGCAGGAGATTGACAGGTGGATCGGTGAAGTTTGTGGATCCGGGAGGGGCTCAGAGTAGAGTCACTGCTCCTCCACATCAAGAGGTGCCAGATGAGGTGGCTTGAGCATCTGGTCAGGATGCCTCCTGCATGCCTCCCTGGTGAGGTGTTCTGGGCATGTCCCACCGGAAAGAGGCCCTGGGGAAGACCTAGGACACGCTGGACAGACTACATCTCTCGGCTGGCCTGGGGGTGCCTCGGGATCCCCCTAGATGAGCTGGTGAATGTGACCGGAAAGGGGAGTCTGGGCTTCCTTGCTTAGGTGGCTGCCCCCGCGACCCCACTCTGGATATGCAGCAGACAATGGATGGATGGATGGATGGATACTAGCTCCAGTCCAGAGATATAAAAGTAGCTGGATAAGATAGTAAACTTCTATCAGAGCTGAAATAAATGTTACTCTGTTGTTTCAGCAGTTTTTCTTATTTAGATTAGTTGGCATTCTGGTTACACGCTCACTAAAGATGAATGTGATGCATCCCTGACCTGTGAACTTGCATCGCTTAGTGGTGGGAATCAAATACAAAAACTGAAATCTCTTAACATTTCCACGTGAAAAATAATGGATTTGTTAGCTAGCAAAATGTTATTGCTAGCTTGCTCTCAGCTGCTCAACTAAATTCTGCAATGAGTGGTTCCTCCTTTCTTAGACAACCATGTCTGCAAACACATCATGTGGTTGAGGAAAAGATGTTAGTTACTATGTTTAAGAAGTGCAAAAGTACTGGTCTGGTCTGTATCAAGCAAACAACTGAGGAACTAGCTAGCTCTCAGTAGCACTGAAAGCCATAGCTAGCTGCTGAAATGACTAAAACTGGAAGCTGTTCAGGACATTTTATTTGAATCTGAAAGGAAAATGGTGAACCATCATCTTTGAGGAGGAAATTTGGTAAAAGAAAATCTTAAATGTTCAAAGAAAATTAAAGATAGAACTAATAGCAGTGTTCAAGAGTGAAAGTATGAGCATTTCCACATCAACAATGTTAAACAAACTCAAGGTATTGGGGTTGCATGGCTAAGACAACTGCTAATCAGGGAGTTAAAAAATGTAGGGAACATAAGGTTTATTCTCTGGAGAGATGGATAAAAGTTGTGTGGTCTGAAGAATTCATGGGTTTATCAAGGTAAGAGCAGTGAATGTTGAGTGAGTTAAGATTAAGCAACATTATGTGCCCAAAGCATGATATCAGATTCTGACTGACCCACCACTCAGAGTGGTGCAGAAAGTATGAGAATTTTGCACACATGGATCGGCCACCAGAAAACACAGATGAGAATGTTTGAGATATACTGAAAAAGACTTTAGTGGCCAAACTCTTCCATCATCAATTAAATACGCTGGTGAAAAACTACTGCCCCATCCTGATGGAAATAAATGTGAGATTGCAGAAGCTTATTGAAGTGATGCCATGGTGCATGTGGGGTGTAATCAAAGCTAAAGGTAGTCCAACAAAGCTATGGTGTGTGGCTTTTTGCTGGCAAGGCATTATATATTTGTTTACAAGACAGTTGCAATTCAATTCAATTCAGTTTTATTTGTACAGCGCCACTTCACAACAATGTCATCTCAGGGCACTTTACAGACAAATCAATTCAAGTCATTTCATAATAAATAATAGCCTAGTTAAGGAAAAACAACAGATCGCATCGAGTCTTGACTTTGATTCAATCCCCCATCCTGAGCATGCAGGAGGTGACGGTGGAAAGGAACAATGTCCTTTTAAGAGGAAGGAAAAACGTCTATTACACAGTGGCAATGTACAGCAGTTATTTAATCTATCGTTTCACATTAGTCTTTTCAACATCATTTTAATACTGCTTGAAATAAGTCATTTCCAGCATTATAGTGATTGTTGATGACAGTATTGCACTGTAAATGGACAGAAAACGAGCATGTTTGCTTTTTATGTCATATTTCCATCACTGCTGACTGAAGCTGGTGAATAACCATGACTGCTGCAACATGCATTGAGCTTCTAATACAGACCAAATAACTTCTTATTCCTAATCTTTTTGTTTTCTTGAGAGGACTCAGGAAGCTGATTTGTGTGAGTTTGATAAGTATCCTATGTTTTTTTTTCTTGTTTTATCCTTTATCTCACCAGCTCCCCGCCCAGATGAACCTGAGGCTGCACAGTCAACTTTATGTTAACTTTATTCATTTATTTATTTCAGATTGGTTGGAACAGTACAACAACATAAAGCTGTTCGAAGTGTATCTTTACCAGAGCTGTGATCAACTAATAGTATTAGCAAGGAGGCTGTTGTGCCACTTGCAAACTGATTGGACAGCATCTCTCTATCCTCACGAGTTTGGACTCCCATGTTGAGCCTGGATTACTCTGTATTGATGGAGGCCCCATGTTTCCCTTTTTTCTTAAGGAGCTGCTTCAGATCTTTAAGGTGGCGACAGAGGAAAAAACTTCTTTTCTTTCCTACTGCAAACTGGTTTGCACACTGTACTGAACAGCCAGAAGAAGAATAAACAAGCTTCTGCAGCTCTGTGAAAATTTGCAGAAACCGTATGACAGGCACAATAAATTAAACAAAGTCCCCCCAACCCAAAATAACTGAACATGCCATGTTGTCTTTCTTAATTTATAAACCTGTAAATGAACTGAAAAATAAATACAGTTCCAGATAATAGTATTATTACAGCAAAAACTGTGTATTTTGAAGATCTTTCTTTACAAGAATCTATTCTTATTTTTGTGACTTTGCTAAGTGAATAAATAAGACTTGGGGATCAGTGAGTCCTGTAAATTCACCTATATTTAGCTATTGTCTTATACATAACCTCAGCCAGTTACTTCTAAGGCAGTGCCACTATCTGATAAATCATGATACTATTTTCTTGTGCTGTGCAGTTTTTTCTTTTTTCTGTTTGAACTCCAGAAGCAAGGTGCAACAGAAAACCAAAAACTCAAACCAGATACTGTTAGAGCTCATTCAGATTTTTACATTTGAAAGGATATATGTCTCAGCGTACACAGTTCCAGTTCTGACTGTCTCCAGTTTGAATTTGAGATCATTTTCTAGACATGTCTTCACTCTTAAAGGTCTGTCAGCACAAGCTGGAGGACAGCAGGAGGAGGGTGTGCAGAGAAAACACAGGGAGCTGCAGAGTGTTCAGGGTGATTGCAGAGGATGGCTGTGGCCGTCTCTTCTGCCGCGGTCCATTACACAGTGGTGTGTTGCAGCAGGTGATGCACACTGAGTTGAGCTTGCCGGTGCAGAACTGTTGGTAGCCAGAGGAAGCGATAAGACAGGCTCCTGATGAGGCGCAGGACTTGCGGTAGAGTATCCCTGAAGTTAGAAATGGAGGCATTAGGATCATGATGACCTGATAACAGGTTGAAAGTTCTATGTCTGAGCATGTGTGTGTTTATGTGGGTGAGAAACAGATATGTGCATGTAATTGGAGGAAAGTGTGATTCAAACATATTTTTAAAAACTGCTTTAATTTGCTCAGTGCAGCATGTTTGTGAGCCTGTGAAGCACAGAGGACAGACAATTATCTGTCCTCTGTCCTCCTCTGTGTAGACTAGCATTGTAAGTCTTAACCCCAACATAATGTTCGGGTCACATTTGACCCATTTTGACATTTAACAGCAGTAAAATTACCCTAAATATAATTCCTAGTGACCCAAAAAACATAGAAATTAAACAATTTCATAATTTTTATTTTTATATTGGTGCTAAAAAATTTTGGACATTGAGTCTGTTTCAGGTCATATTTGACTCGTATCTGTTTAGATGGATTTTAGATGTGCCAGTGTTGGTCACATCAAGTTAAAATGATCCTCCTACAAGAACTGTCTGTGTGCACACAAAGACAGACCTGCTGGTCTTTCAAGAAGCGTGGAGGTTATCTGGAAATAGTAAAACACTGAAACAGCATCAAAGTGATCATATATGATGCACAACAGGAGCAGAAGTCATGCAGAGGTCAAACGGTGCCTGAGCAAAGAGACAATACCTGCATCTGTGATGTCATATAATAATAATAGAATGAACCAGTTTGGTTTGGAAGAATGATGGTGGGTGGCTTCATAACAATTAAAGGTACATGAGCTGTTACTTCAGTAAATGATGCCATGACATAATGTGCGACAAACTCGTGGTCTGATCTTCTAAGATGATGAGGTTGGCAGTGATTTGAAGGAGAAAGTGTCAGAGAAAAGACAACAAGCAAGAAAACTGATTACAGCCCCTCTGATGAAGATGACTGATGATGAGGAGCAGGTAGCAAAGCAGATGTCTGTGTAAAAAACAAAAACAAAATAAAACTATATGTTGGTCATCACACAAAACGTCAACATGAGGGACAGAAGAGGAGATTTAACTTCTGTTATTTAAACAGAATTATTGCAGACAAGTTCATAATACGCATTTTATTATTTCTTTTGTCTTCTGAATGATAAATAATGAATTAGAATTGATAATTGATGGATGGTGTTTAGCTCAACTGGTTGAGTACAGTTCATGTAACAGAGGCTCCATCTCTTCCACAAAGTGCCCTTTTTCTGCAGGTCTGACCTTCTCTCGCTGACCCTCTTTTCTGTCCACTAACTGAAAAAAGATGCTTATGATTTCTTACGTTGCAGCCATTAAGACAGCGTTCAGTGTTTGCCATGACAAAACATGGTTACATTGTAAATTTTAAAATTTTCAGAAAGTTTGCACTTTTTTTGAAAATTTAAAAAAAAATTTTTAAGTTATTGTGACTTTTATGCTTTTACGTTTTATGTGAAACAGGACATAATACTGTGTAGTACTAGATGCTTCTTTCCAAAAACAAGCGTTATAAAACCTAAAAAATAAACTCTTCTTGCAGTCTAAAACAATTAATCATGCATTTATTGATGTGACAAAAGCTATTTAGACATTGTAAATAGATTTGCAGTTTGATATAGGAATCTAGTAACTGACCCTTACCATGCTATGAAGGCATACGAACAGTATGTAAGAGTAAAGAGAAACACAACATGTCCATGAATGAGGAACAGGACGATATTATTGTCCAGTTTTTTTGGTGAATGTTTCTCTCTGTGAGCATGATCTCTACTTTCAGATGGAGTTAATAATGTAAAGCAACCAGTGAGGCAGAAAACAGTAAATCTAAGACTTGTCAATCATTCTACATAACAGTGAAAATATACATGTAGTTTTCTTATTAAAGCCAGAAGATGCTTTGATACAATGAGGCAGCAGCTTGAAACCAAATTCAAAGTCAACAAGATGTGTTTGTACTTTCCATTGTTTATTATTAGTTTTCATTTTCTATTCTTAATTTAAGTATTTAATTTTGGTTGCTTTAAATAACTGATTCCCTGCCTCCATTTTGTAAAAGCCTTGAAAGACCTTGCTGAGTGAACCATAGTTTACACATCATTATGATTTAAAACTGACTTATGATTTCCTTTAGGTTTCCAATGGCTGCATAAAGAACCAGCTTGTACCATGCTCCATTTGTACCTTTGTTTCATCCTTCACACAAGGCTGCACTGCCTTTTAGGCCGTACTGTCTACAGCCGTGAGAGAATTTAAAGTGACCAGTTAATCTAACGTGCATGTCTTTGCATGGTGGGAGGAACCCATGCATATGCAGGGAGCACATGCAAACTCCACACAGAAAGGCCACTGTTTGAACGTCCCAGCTGAGGATCAAACCAGCGACCTTGCTGTGAGGCTGAGGTGGTGATAACCACCACACCACCACAAAGCCCCACAACTAATCAGCCTGAAAGATGTCTGTGACTACAGTGTGTGGTACTGCAGGAGGAATTCATTTACAAATGAGAAGAGGCTAATATGTAATTTCCTCATTAGTCACATCATCACACTGACCTGAGGTTATTCTTCAAATTACCTTCGATTCAGCCTGATTCATCAGCTGCACAGCTGTCCATTAATTATCAATTTGTTCCCTTGTCTTTCACGAGACCCCTTTTTGCAAGTTAATTTATTGTGGACCCACCTTTCTGTAGTAATGAGTAGCTCCATCTCTCCATAGTTCTTAATGTCTGCAACCTTGAGAAGACCAATCACTCCCCCAAAAAGACTTCATCTATTTGTCAATCCAGTGCCACTAAGTGCATGTGCTTTTCAAAACTCTTCTGAAAAGCATTGTTAGAGAGCTGATCCATTTCCAGCAACTAAAACACATTTAAATAAAAAGTACATATGAAGTTGATGGAATTACAGAGAAAAACTCTACTTGGCAGGATCATTTATCCACATATTTTACACTGCATAGATGACTTTTTTACACTGAAGCTGATTAAAATTGATCTCAGGTTGTTTGTAAGATGATGAGAGAATCTTTAACATTTGGTTGACATTTTATTTCAGAAGTAATTTAGACATGGGCACATAACCTTCCAAAACCCCCTGTAGTATTTAGCTTTTTTCCCAACTGAAGTCAACACCCAGAGAACTGCATGGTTATTTAAATCGTGCATCCTCTATTATCTTAGCAGAGATCCCAGATGATGCTGAGTAATTCAGTGGAAACATTGTGAAATGTGCCAAAGAAAATGTCCTGGGTTCTCTCAAAGTCTGCATTAAATCCTAACACACAGCTGAAAGGCTAGCAGGCACTTCTGAGGATTTTTGACATTTCTTATTCCTATTTTTTAAATAAAATGGGAGAATGATAGATAACAAGACATCAAAACGACTAAAAGGAATCCTACAGAACAAATACAGACAAGTGAAAAACAAACCCATCCCTTGGGAAATGTTGACTTTTTCAACATATTTGAAAACATTTGGATGAGGGTGCTACACCTAAATACCTACACATTTAAATAAATTCTTCTTCAATAATTTATTCAACAAAGAATATGTGTAATATTCGTGTGGAGTATACGTTTGACCTTTTAAATCTGGTATAAGCCTCCTCTAGTAGAAATAACTAGAACCTGAACTTGGGAAATAAGTTGGGAAGCTATGTTAAATGTAAATAAAAGCAGAATGCAACAATTTCCTAATATCAAAAACACATATTTTAACCCCAATAGATGATACACAACAAATCAGATGTTGAAACTGAGACATTTTACCATTTCATCAAAAATATTAGTTCATTTTGAATCTGATGGACAGAGGTTCACCAGTCTGAGACAAACTTTGAAGATCCCACCATCTACAATGTATAATACTGGCCTGGGAATGTTTATCCCTCTAAACGGGGACACAGTACAAAAAGTTTGCGAACCACAGGTTTATCTATGTGGTGTTACTGTTGTGGTGAAGAGGAGGCAGAGTGATATGGTTAACCCCCAATTTCCATCAGGTGTGTATGCGTCGCGTTACGGCTGGGCTGCGGCCTCCACAGCTATTTGTGGCCATTTTAGTCAATGGTTTGGTTCACAACGGGTGAGCGGCGGTGTGTGTCAGCAGCGCCTTGTCACTGCTAAACTTAAACACCAAGTCTATTTTTGATGGAACAAGCGTCCAGAACGGGTCTAACCGATTTCAGCAAGACGATGCTGAACCACATCCTGCATCCATCACAGCAGCATGGCTTCACAGGAGAAGAGTCCAGCTGCTGAACTGGCCTGCCTGCAGTCCAGACCTTTCACCAGTACACAACATCTGGAGCATCATGGAAGCAGAAATCCAGCAACCAAGGTCCAGGACTGTAGAGCAGCTAGAATCCTGCATCAGACCAGAATGGGACAACATTCCTCTGCTAAAACTCCAGCAACTGGTCTCCTCACTTCCCAGATGTTTACAGACAGATGTTAAAAGAAGAGGAGATGCTACACGATGCTGAACATCACCCTGGAACTACTTTTTACAGACGTGCTGTTGCCATCAGATTCACCATCAGCTCATATTTTCCATGAAACGATAAAATGTCTCAGTTTCAACATCTGATATGCTGTTTATGTTCTAGTGGGGATTAAATATGGGTGACAAGATCTACAGATCATTGTATTCTGTGTTTATTTATGTTTTACACAGTGTCCCAGCTTTTTGGAATCAGGGTTGCAGCAGTTTTTGTGCAACTTCCCATCAATTAAAAAAATCAACCACTCTTAAAGCCAAATTTTTTTCTCTTTCAAGGTATTTGAGGTTTTCTTGCATGTCCTGCTGCCTGTTGCTTGGCTCAGTGGGTAGAGTGGTTGTCCTGAAGCCTGAGGGTTGCCGGTTCGATCCTGGCCCGGAGAGCTGATGTCGAGGTGTCCCTGAGCAAGACACCAAACCCCTAATTGCTCCCGATGGGCCGTGGTTAAGCGCCTTGCATGGCAGCTCCCGCCGTCAGTGTGTGAATGTGTGTGTGAATGGGTGAATGTGATGTAAAGCGCTTTGGGGAAAAGTGCTATATGAATACAGACCATTTACCATTTTTTCAGAATTGTGCTTTTCTTAGTCTCTCAGTGATTTATTCTCACTGAGAACCGGCGTTGAATTTAACCTGTTAATCAGCCTCCACCAGGTTTTGAACCAGATCAGATGCCACCTTTTATGCTTGATCATGCCTGATTAGCTTTTATATTCAAAGTATTTAACTAATCGGATTTCAAGTATTGTTGCTTTTCTCAAACTTTCTCAATTTTCTATGTCCTGCAGCATTTTCTCTCCTTAGCTTGTTAAGTCTCTGACACTGACTTTACAGAACAAACGCTTCAGCTGTCTGGCAGTTCAGCATCACTGCACAGGTAAACAGAAATCTCTGTATGTTTGTCTTTTTTTTTGTCTATCTTGACAACCACATCTTAGTGTGTCCCACCAGCCCAGTCTCCGCTTTAAACACATAGCAGGTGTGTTTGTCCGAGTATCAAAAACACATTACAATGAAGGTGAAGAAATTGGACCTTTGTACTTTATCTGTTATGTATAGGTCAACATCCTGTTGACATGATGTCAAACTCTGTCTGTGGAATTATCAGTATTCAAACCTAACTTCTGGTTTTATTTCAGCCTCAGAAACTATGATTAACAACAAAGTAGAAATGAAAGTGAGTGTTCACTGGAAGTGAAATGTAAAGTTTGAAGTTGTGTAAATGAGAGCTGGTTTAAGTGCAAGTGACTTATACACTCACCAGCCACTTTAGCAGGTCCATCTTGCTAGTACTGGGCTGAACCCTTTAAACCTTCAGGTTACTTTAATTCTTGGTGGGAAAGATTCAACAAGGTGTTGAAAACATCTCAGATCTGAGCTTTGTGACATGGTGCATTATCCTGCTGGAAGTAGCATCAGAAGATGCTCCACTGTGGTCATAAAGGGATGGACATGGTCAGCAACAATACTCAGGTAGGCTGTGCTGGTTAAACCAGGCCACGTTGGTATTAAGGGGCCCAGAGTGGGCCAAGAAAATAACCCCTACACCATTACACCACCAGCAGTCTGAAGCATTGATCCAAGTCAGGATGGATCCATGTTTTCATGTTTCCTCTACATTCTGAGCCTAGCATCTGAATGTGGAGAAGAAATGGAGACTCATCAGACCAGCAACGTTTTTCCATCTTCTATTGTCCAGTGTTGGTGAGTGTGTGTGAATTGTGGCCTCAGTTTCCTGTTCTTAGCTGACAGGAGGCACCCGGTGTGTCTTCTGCTGCTGTAGCCCATCTGCTTCAAGACTGGCAAAAAATAAATAATAAATAAACAAATCCAGTAAGAATGCTGTTTGCCTGGAGTGTTGTGTGTTGTGTTGTGTGTTCAGAAATGATATTCTGCCATACCACATTCAAAGTCACTTTAATCTCCTTTTTTCCTCGTTCTGATGCTTAGTTGGAACTTTGACAAGTCGTCTTCAACGTGTCTTCATGAATAGATGTGTTGAATTGCTGCCATGTGATTGGCTGATTAGATACTTGTGTGAAGAAGCAGTTGATCAGGTGGAGCTGATTAAGTAGATGGTAAGTTTATATGTGGCATACACAATAATTTGATGTGACTCCACATTCATTTATTAGTTCAAGTTATAGATACTAGACATCTGGGTATTAAGAACAACTTTGCATGTAGTGGTAATTGTATTTTTAAAAAATATCTTAATAATTTAACATAAAAACACTACACGTGTTTCAGTCCTGCAGAGTTCCTGAAACTTGTGCCCTCACTTCCACATCAGGCTGAAACTCCAGGAGGATCAGGAGTGTCTCTAAAATACCACAGCATTTAGATTGCTAAATATAATTTCAAATTCAGCAATTGATAGAAAAATAAATCAAATTGAAAAGCGTTTTGTAATTTCATATTTAAATTTAAATATTAAAGAGAAGTTGCATATTGCAATAATAATAATTCCTTGTTAAATACTGTGATTTGTAAATGTACTAAAAGGCGAAATAAAGAGCACAATTAATAAATTTGGTTATAAATACCTTTCCATTTCATATATTTAAAAAGGTAATTCCTTTTTCTTTTTCCATTTTCTTTCTCCCCCAGCATTTTTAAATCCTTTTTGCAATTGAATTTTCTTGTTCTACTCTCTCCATTTAGCTTTTGCGTGACTTATTTAGGTACTTATTTAGCTTTACTTGGTCCCTGGTACCTGTGGTGGAAAACACATGGCTCCCTGTAGAGTTAGTCCTTAATCCAAGATGAAAGCGTTGTGGATTACTCTGTTAGAGCAAAAGAAAATCCTGGCCTGAGTTCAAACATTTTGGATGTCTTTAGTGCACGTAGATTTCCTCCTGCAGTCCGAAGATATGCGTGTGCGTGCATAAATGGCAGGATTTTATGGGGGAAGATCTCATTTAATTTGTGTGTTGGAACCACAAGAATCAGCACTTCAGTCTGAATTATACTGTTGAGTTCATTTGTGGGGAAAGGGGTGAAATGTCTTATCTACAATGGGATGCTGAGAGAACTGGCAGGCTTTAATAAGAATCTGCATGGATGGCTGCACAGGAGTGCAATATGTCCAAGTATCTGGAGAACCTCTGACTTCTCCTCTAAATGAGCGTTTAACCAAATAAATCAAGCAATCATGAAATAGCTTGTTCCTGCACAGTTTTCATAGAAAAGCAGAACAGTTATAACACAAGTCTGAAAATACGCTTCTCCTGTTTTATGCTTGAAAGAAAACTTTGTTAGTGCCGTAGGTGAGCTAAATGACCTCGACATGTTCAGATTGTGTTAGATGTCTATGAGACATGCCTGTGGAGTTTATTATCCATCTAAAATCTTTAGATGGAAAATTAGATTCAGTTTATTCAAGATCGTTTTGTGATTTACTGTATCAAAAGCTTTTTAATTGCAGAAACACTGCTCTCACCAGTTTGCATTCATCAAGTGTCTGTTTTCTTATTTCAGCTAGGTAGCAGGTTGCCTGCTCCATACAGTATTTTGACCTAAACCCAAACTGATTGGGGTGTAGGAGACTTCTGCCTTCAAGGCAAGCAGCAGGAGAACCTTTGAGAATGACGGTGAAATTAAAATTGGTACCTGATCAGCAGCGTTGGGGTAGCTACTCTACAAAGTAATTAGTTACTAGTTACTCATTACTTCTGTAAATTGTAATGAAATTGCTTTACTAGTTACTGCATTTGAAAAGTAACTTCCCTACTTTACCATTTCTTAATTCACCGTGTAGACATCGACAAACATCATAGCCGAATCATCGCTGCCTGTCTGCATAGTGTTTTTACTGTATATTGTAAACAAAACGGCTTTGAAACCACAAGAACAACGTCCCTGTCTGGAAAGAAATGGGCAGTCTCAACACAAGCTTTTGGAAACACGAGGAAAAACCTTCTACGACGAATAAAACCAACTTTTCTTTAAATTCATGTCAAAAAGTTAAACGGTCAATAGAAATATAAAAATAAAGGTCTTATAGAAAATGCAACTAATTAAATATACAGAAAATTCACATCATTCCAAAAGCATTATTTTCCCATTAACTTGCTCTCCTCTGCCTCCTCTAGATATAGCTGCCAGAGGCGGTAACACACCAAGTCACAAACTCTTGAACCTGCTAATGAATTATTGTGAGTTGGAATTATCACAATGCAGAAAAAAGTGCAACAGTGCAACAATGAAAAAAGAAAGTGCATCAAAAAGTTTATCTCATAAACATCCCGTTCAACTAAACCTGGGCGATTCAATAGTCGACAGGGGGAGCATGTCTCCTACAATCAACCCTGTAACTAGCTTGTTAATTTCTGTCTTACCGGCTGCTGCGCTCCAGGAAATGTTGAGAAAAGCTTAGCTTGTTTAGGTGGGTCGGCTGCTTGTTTAGGCGGGTAGGCTGCTTGTTTAGGCGGGTCGGCTGCTTGTTTAGGCGGGTCGGCTGCTGAAGGACTCCTTCCACTGACCGGCGAACAGGATCATTGTGTGGTATTGGCATGCTGTGTTGACGAATGCTTCGACAGGTTGGTCATTGACGTGACACTGGTTGAAAGACACGCCTGCACACAGAGTGCATTTCACACTAATATTTTTGTCCTTTCGAGCAACAAACTGAAAATTATGTGAATATCACCACTGACAAAAAGCCCGTCTCCATCTTCAGCTCCATTTTTCTTTCTCTTTAACTGGTGCACAATCAGCTACGTCAGACCAATCGATCTCTATGGCAACGTGACCAGACAAGCACACACACAGGCAGCAGCATGTGCGTACCACTTAAAACAGGTCAGAACTTTACACACAGGCAAACATGGCTCGAGAAAAACATGTTACTGTA